>NC_069501.1:1280855019-1280877519 GCF_027579735.1 Bombina bombina | reverse complement strand
GCCCTACTGCCTACACATGTATATACACACGCATATATATATATATATATATATATATATATATATATATATATATATATATATATATATACTGTATATACACACACCTATAAGCACATAAGTACACATGTATATACACACGCATATATATATATATATATATATATATATATATATATATATATACTGTATATACACACATCTATAAGCACATAAGTACACATGTATATACACACACATATATATATATATATATATATATATATACTGTATATACACACACACACCTATAAGCACATAAGTACACATGTATATACACACGTATATATATATACTGTATATACACACATCTATAAGCACATAAGTACACATGTATATACACACGCATATATATATATATATATATATATATATATATATACTGTATATACACACACACACCTATAAGCACATAAGTAATTAAATGCCCTATCCTCCTGACTTGCTGTAATAACTTACCAGTCATAAAACTGACTGACACATAACTTAACTTATAACTTACTTTACCATAAATGACTTTGGTAATACATAACTTGAATAATGACACAAACACAGGGTGTGGGTATAAAGACCCGTAGGGTCCGCATTTATTATAGAACATAGGAACCGGCTGGAAGCAACTCAGCAAACCTTAAACCAGGTGGCGGCAATCTAGCTAGGAGAGTAAGTACCCCCCGCTAGGAAATTGGACCACGCCCGTGAATGCCTACACAAGCGGAGCTTAGCTGCACGCACAGACTTAGGGAGTTCTCGGCAACATCAAATGGGGGGAGGTGCCCCAGGCGCGCGCCTGCAGAGACTACCCTCCCCCTGGGCCAGCCGTCACTCTACCTCTAATGGCAAACCGGGGCGTGGTACAAACCGCCACAAGAGATAGCCCACAGGCACAGCTCTTGCCGCCACCCACATAGGTATAATAATATAGCACGCCTCAAATTAACCAGGAACAGGTCTATGCCCCTCTGAGGGAGGTGCACCCCATCCCTCCTGTAGAGGCTTCTCCCAGCCGTTGTGATGTTCCCATGTTCCACAACAAACCCTACTGATTGCGCTAGGACAAAATCCTAACCTCCCTGTTCAGTTTCTTTCTGACCTGAAAGGCCACCCTGTGGGGTGCACATGGCGCCACTCAATACTGGGGATGATATTGGACCACCCCTTAACATTGGGACCCATGTCTGGAAAGTGTACAAATCAGACTGAATCACCCCACTGAGCAGTTTGCACGGCAGGAGCCCCATATCACTACCACGTGCGTGAATGATCATAACTTCGGGTTTGTCCCACCTGTGCAATGCCCCGTGCAGCAACCCAGGCAGATCCTGCCAACTCAAACCCCTACGACCTAGCCACCTAACAGTGACCCAATGGGGGGGGGACCCAGTTGTTGCCCGTCAGGGCTCGCGACCGCTCTCAGCTCCGCCCAGTGAATGTAGGAGTGACCCGCGATCAGCAGTCTCAGTGGACCATCTCTTGGCCCTGTAAAGAAACAACAGTTAACTGGGAACATCGCAACATGAGAAAACAAACATTCATATTGTTAATGGCCTAACATACAACATGTATCTCTTAGACCTCCATCTCCCCAACGCCCTAATGTGGTCGGCAGACCAACACAAACCTGCGGCAGCGGTAGACGCTCCAACCCTGAAGGAGTGGGGGCAATGACCCTTGGGTCAAGGCCCGCTTTCCATGCTGCCCAGCTCAGGACTCTCCTGCATTGAAATCTGGTCAACAGGGAACCGTCCTCGTGAACCAGAAATTGTAATGGACCCTCCGGATCGCGTCCATATAGGTCCTAAGCAACCTGACTGGGCAACAAAATGAGCCCACGTGGCGGGTTAAGACGTCCACCTCCTTTCCCTTCTTGGTCTGTCTTTGATCTGGAGAGGAAAATTAGATCAGATGACTCGTCGTTCCTGACATGAGGAGGCCTACAGACCCCCGGGCTTGAACCACCCTAAGTGCCCCGTGAAAAACCAGCCCAAAGGCAGCGGAGAACGGGTACCCTTGTTGGCATGAGTACCCACCACAGGCACGGTTCGACACAGGAACCAATCTCTTGATGGTAACGGGCACCCTAACATCCCTTGTTATGGGCACCATACGCCCCCCAGTCCCTCAACACCTGCCCGACCAGGAAGGTTCTTGAAGAGCCGAGAGGCCATAAATTTACAGAAGAAGGACACGGCAGTCAGCCGAGATACGACTTACCCTCTAGAAAAACCCCATTACATTTAAGCTCGTTGATCCGTCCCTAAAGACCCCATTGGACAACACCTCAAGATGGCCGGCTCATCCTATCACAGAAGGTGATCTATTTAGACCAATGCTTCACCTAAGCGGTCCAAGTAGAGAGGGCCAGCGAAGAACGGATCATGGCAATCAAAGATCACCCACCGGCGCTACCTGCCCTAAATAATAGGAACAAACGACTCTGTTAATGTCCGCCTGAGGAGCCAACGCATAGAATGCTTTCCATTGAAACGAAAGAGTGCATCAGCAATTCTATTCTGTACACCGGGTGCAGACACTTCAGCACCAGCATGCGAGGGTACCGCACTACCGCGGGAGATCCCCACGAGAGCATGTTAACAGCAACATGACGCTCTTGTTATCCATCCAGAACACGACCTCCTGATCCCTTAGCTGCTCACGCTAAACCTCAAAGGCAATAATAATGGGGGGGGGGGAGCTCTAACAGGCTAAACTTCTTAACAAGCCCCTCAGAACCCATGACCAAGGCCATGGGACGGCACTCCAGTGACCGGACAAGAAGGACCCCTACCCGTGAGACCCTGCCGCATCAGTAAACAACTGAATTACCATGTTGGAAGGAACAAACTTCGACCATGAGCAGATCTCATTAAAAATGGTTCCTGAATTGTCCCCATACTGCCAAGTCATCGACATTTCTGCCATTACACAAAACTCACTCGCTTGTGACCGCTCGCTGCACGACGCCCTCTGAGCCGCCGAAGAAAATTTCTGCTTATAGGAATAATCCTACCGGCGAAATTCAGAAGAACCAACATGGTCTGGAGATCCTTCATGGAACCAACAAAGGACCCGATTTCCCGAACCTTACCAACCATACGGGCAAACATATCTTGTAGCAAATGACACTGCATTAACAAAGAGTCAATCTTGATACCCAAAAAGGTAAGGGACGTGCAAGGCACTGGGCCTTACCCTCCGGCAGAGGGACACCCATTCTGGCAAGCAAAAATCTAATCACTTTCATCAGGAAAGCACGCACAGCGTATCCAGCATATCCAAACAGCAGGACATTGTCCAGGCAATGTGCCGGCCATCAAAAACAGCAATCACTGAGATGGCCCAGTGCAAGAAGCTCTGAAGGCTTCAAAATTGCCACATGATATAGAACAGCTCATAGGCAAGCTTTTGTCCATGAAATACTTGCCCTCACGCCAACATCCCAGGGTGTAAGGAGGAGGGATGAATGGGAAGCATCCGAAATGCTGATACCACATCCAGGTTTGCCCTCCATACCAGTGATAACGCGTCATCAAAGGACTGGTAGTAAACCGAACTGGCTCAGGGGAAATAGCGTTGCTGCCTGACCTCCCTCTAGGGAAGGTAAGGTGCTGGATGAGCCGGGACTTACCCGGCTCCTTCTTAGGAACAACCCCAAGAGGAGAGAGGAACCAATCCTCGAATCGTAATCTCCACAAATGAGCCAGCCCTGCGGCCCACAGCAATCTCCTTGTCCCTCTTTTTCCTCGCAACACTAGGAAATTTGTATGCCGATTTCGTAAACCCTATACCGCGAAGCTGAAGGGGATAATGAATCCCTGACGGAGGCCGCCGCCTAGCAAGGCAGCCACCCTCCTAACCGAATTACGGCTACCAATTGCGGCTACCCTCAGTGGGGTGGCCACCCTTTCCGGCAGTGAAAGGTTTGAAACTGGAACTAGGCTGCTCTTGTGACCAGCCTGCATCGTGGGATCTGTTACACTCCAACCGGAGTGGCCACCCCGCGGTGCTTACTCACGTGGCAAAACACACACCGGCCCTTTGGGGCAGAGCTTATTCTGGAACTGCGCAGGAAATACCTGTGGAACGCCGCTGAGAGCGCTAAGGTGCGTAATTGCCCGGGGACCCAGCAGAGACCAGCCCCCCGCTGCGCAGGAGGTGTCTGCAATGAACACAGGGTTCTAGCGAGAGAAACAAGGGGAGAGGGGGAGGACCCATGGCCTTACGCACCTTGACTACCCACGTCATCAATTTTATACATTCCCTTCTGCTCTTTAGCCTCCGACCCCAGGGACCTATCACTCACTCAGACCCAAAATCATCCGAAGATGAACTAAAGCCCCTATGCCCGAAAGATAAAATGGTCTCACCAGTTCCAAGAGGGGCGCTGTACTCTTCCTTGCCACGAACACCTGGACTGTACTGCATCGGCACCCAAGCATTCTGTGGCTCCATGAGATACACCACTTCTTGCGATTCCATGCTCTCCAGCTCCCAGGGGCGCTGCACAGCAAAGGATCCAAGGAGATTGAAGGTTACTCCCGGCTGTGCTCCTCCTTGGCCTGAAATGAGAAATTCAAGAGAGGAGTACCACGGGGAGAGGCCTAGGACCCCCCAGCCACAGTAAAATCTACTCCCCCTCGCCCAGAACATTGCGCAATGCACCACACACTGTTCCATACACTCAGACATGCCACTCTCTTGTGATGCAGACACTGCATTCGCCACTACACCTGACTAGAGAAGCCCTGTTCTGTGCTATCTCCATGCTGAGCAGAAACTAAGAGAAAAACATCTGGGCCCTTCCTGGCCGAAACGTTAATTGTTACCCCAAATGCATCCCACAGGGGGGGGTACCCCAGGTGAACTCCTGCGTGCCCTATGTGATGGGCCTCTCATGCACCGCAACATGACACGGCGTAATTCCTGCTAGGCCTCAATTGGCCGCTAACAGTCAGGCCTTGCGCCACTGACTGACTGCAAAGAAAAGGCTGACTATCTAAACAATCTGTTGATAAACAAAAGAAACCCCCAGTCAGGCCTGCGGCCTGCTCATAAGTGCCCTTTCTCATCACCTGAACCACAGCCTCTGGCCTGCAAATTCTCCCATGCTTTCCACATCATACTCCCCAGGCATTGCAAGCAATTTATCTGCCAGCGAGCGCAGAGCCCCTGAGCCTCGCTGCGCGCCCCCCCCACGGGCTCGGTCCCCCCCCCCCCCCCCCCCCCCCCCCCCCCAGGCACTCCTCTCTTACCTGGGACCCCCGGAGGAGGAGACGATCCCACCCGCTTGGCTACCGGATCTCAAATGGCGGTTCCAGAAGTGACGTCACCGGAAGTGACATCACCGGAAGCGCCGAGACCGGAAGAAACGCCGTCAATGATGGATGCCGCTGCCCGCATGGCCGAAGAATCGCCCAAAGCCATCCGACGACCAGGAGGAGGGGAAGAACCGCCGGAAGTCGCGACCGCTAAAGGGGGACCACCGCCACAAGCCCTGCAAGAGCGCGACCGCTGCAGGCCTGGGCTTCTTTGGCACTGTAACCGACGGCGGAGGTAAGTATGAATGCTCACACTCACTCCAGCCAACGATCCACCCTAGAGACGCGCATCAGGGGTATGTGGAAATGATTAAGGGGAGGAGAAGAGGGTACCCGGCCCCCAGGCCCAACCACTAACTGACCGGGGGGAGAGAGGGGGAAGATGGGCCTACCTGGGAAATAATCTATTAACTGGAGAGTGCCAGGTCAAACACCAATAGGGAACCCAGATCCCCCCCTGACTTCCCCATTAAATTACAGAGAAAAGGGGGAAAGATCGGGGTACGACTCACCGGAGATGGTGGGACTCCGATCAGTAACTCCTCCAACACATCCCTCTTCACAGGTGCTCTGGAAGACTTTGAAAAAACAGCCCATGCTGCAGCAGACTGCTTAACCAGAGAATGAAGATGCTGTGATCCTGCAAGCTGTGAAGACAAGCTGGAAAGAGGATTTGGGGCCTGTAGCTTGGCTTCTTAAAGGTGAGCCCTGTACCCACCCACAAAAATGCAACATTGTTGCCACTTCACAGCAGCTCACTCCTAAGGGCCTTAATTCTTATGTTCGTTCTGGGCTATGCTGCCCTCCACTGTCTTAAGTACACATGTATATACACACGCATATATATATACTGTATATACACACACACCTATAAGCACATAAGTACACATGTATATACACACGCATATATATATACTGTATATATACACACACACACACCTATAAGCACATAAGTACTCATGTATATACACACGCATATATATATATATATATATATATATATACTGTATATACACACACACACCTATAAGCACATAAGTACACATGTATATACACACGCATATATATATATACTGTATATACACACATCTATATATATATATATATATACTGTATATACACACACACCTATAAGCACATAAGTACACATGTATATACACACGCATATATATATACTGTATATACACACACCTATATATATATATATATATATATATACTGTATACACACACACACACCTATAAGCACATAAGTACACATATATATACACACGCATATATATATATATACTGTATATACACACACCTATATATATATATATATATATATATACTGTATATACACACACACACCTATAAGCACATAAGTACATATGTATATACACACGCATATAAATATACTGTATATACACACACACACCTATAAGCACATAAGTACACATGTATATACACACGCATATATATATATATATATATATATATATATATATATATATATATATATATATATATGTATATATATACTGTATATACACACACACACACCTATAAGCACATAAGTACACATGTATATACACACGCATATATATATACTGTATATACACACATCTATAAGCACATAAGTACACATGTATATACACACGCATATATATATATATACTGTATATACACACACACACCTATAAGCACATAAGTACACATGTATATAAACACTCATACACATGCATCTATATATATATATATATACTGTATATACACACACACACCTATAAGCACATAAGTACACATGTATATACACACGCATATATATATACTGTATATACACACACACACACCTATAAGCACATAAGTACACATGTATATACACACGCATATATATATATATATATATATATATATATATACTGTATATACACACACACACCTATAAGCACATAAGAACACATGTATATACACACGCATATATATATATATATATATATATATATATATATATATATATATATATATACTGTATATATACACATCTATAAGCACATAAGTACACATGTATATACACACTCATATATATATACTGTATATACACACACACACACCTATAAGCACATAAGTACACATGTATATACACACGCATATATATATATACTATATATACTGTATATACACACACACCTATAAGCACATAAGTACACATGTATATACACACGCATATATATATACTGTATATACACACACACACACCTATAAGCACATAAGTACACATGTATATACACACGCATGTATATATATATATATATATATATATATATATATATATACTGTATATACACACACACCTATAAGCACATAAGTACGCATGTATATACACACGCATATATATATATATATATATATATATATATACTGTATATATACACACACACACCTATAAGCACATAAGTACACATGTATATACACACTTATATATATATATATATATATATATATATATATATATATATATATATATATAGTAAAGCAGGTATGGATCCCACGGAAGGACTCCGTGTTGCAACCAGGATCCAAATGAAGCAGGCACAAACAGGTTTTTTCAAAAGCACTCCGGTTTATTGGCAAAATTGTTTACCAAACGTTTCGGCTCACACACGAGCCTTTGTCAATGGTGTACAAAACCAAATGTGAAAACTTAAACACAAACACACCTTAAATACCCACCCAGCCCAAGTGATAGACCAATCAGAGAATGTAGCCGTGGCACACCCACTCTCACAGACCTAGACAGCTTTTGCTGGCTCAATGTGGGCGTCACGTGACGTCATCACGTTAACCGCCGTCCCTGTGTGTAACCAAGGAAAACATGCGTAACCATGGAGACAATGCATAAACAATGGTATTGTGCGGGTGCGCTGGCCGGTAAGACTCTGATGGGAAACAATATATACACATCTATAATCACATAAGTACACATGTATATACACACGCATATATATATACTGTATATACACACACACCTATAAGCACATAAGTACACATATATATACACACGCATATATATATATATATATATATACTGTATATACACACACACCTATAAGCACATAAGTACACATGTATATACACACGCATATATATATATATACTGTATATACACACACACATACCTATAAGCACATAAGTACACATGTATATACACACGCATATATATATATATATATATATATATATATATATATATATATACTGTATATACACACACACCTATAAGCACATAAGTACACATGTATATACACACGCATATATATATATATATTATATATATATATATATATATATATATATATATACTGTATATATACACACACACACCTATAAGCACATAAGTACACATGTATATACACACGCATATATATATATATATATATATATATATATATATAGTAAAGCAGGTATGGATCCCACGGACGGACTCCGTGTTGCAACCAGGATCCAAATGAAGCAGGCACACAGGTTTTTTCAAAAGCACTCCGGTTTATTGGCAAAATTGTCTACCAAACGTTTCGGCTCACACACGAGCCTTTGTCAATGGTGTACAAAACCAAATGTGAAAACTTAAACACAAACACACCTTAAATACCCACCCAGCCCAAGTGATAGACCAATCAGATAATGTAGCCCGCGCACACCCACTCTCACAGACCTAGCCAGCTTTTTGCCGGGCTCAATGTGGGCGTCACATGACGTCATCACGTTACCGATCCGTCCTGTGTGTAACCAAGGAAAAACATGCGTAACCATGGAGACAATGCATAAACAATGGTATTGTGCGGGTTGCGCTGGCCGGTAAGACTCTGATGGGAAACAATATATCAATTAGTCAAACAGTGATTTAAATACCCCTACATAAAAATACAATACTGGAATAGGTATCTATCTTAAGGGATTAAATGCCCTACATCTCCTGAGTGTCTGCTTGTAACTTAACTTAACTTAACTTAACTTAACACTTAATATAACTTAATAACTAATAAATAACAACTCAACACAGTTCTGTGGGTGAAAGACCCGTGGTCGCATTATTGGTACCAGCCGTGGAACTGGCAGGTACTTATCCACGGGTGGCGGCAATCGGGGCCTACATCTAACTATGAATAACCCCTTCTAGAAAATGGCCAAGGACACCGCTGCAGACCACAAGGCGGAGATACTCACGCAGCTTACATAATTAGGGTTTTCCGGCCCAACAATAATCAGCCCGAGCAACGCCCAAGCATACCAAGCCTGTGACGTCACCCTGACCGCAATGGCCATTACTCAAACCTCCTTCCAGTCTGCAGCCGTGATCCTGACCACCCGCCAGAGTAGGGTGCAAGCATTATTAACTCCAAACCTGTAGGTCCAGCCTTGACTTGACAAACAGCATGTCAAAAACTGGGGAGTTCAAAATTACCGTCCTTGGTCTTAGGGAAGTTGTTCCAGTAACCCTCTTCCGGCCTCAGACACCTAGTCTCAATTAGAGACCTAATGACAAACCGATTTCCGCCTGTTATCTCTTTGACTGAATCAATAGGGCATTACCAGTGCCAATCAGTAATGCCTATCATCGAATCAATAATGCATTACAAGTGCCAATCCGTAATGCATAACAAATCCATCCGGTTGGATGACAAAACAAAACAACAGTGCATAACAAATTCAAAAACAGTGCATAACAGGGCTGGGAGGGTGGGGAAAAATCTTCTGGGAGTCCACAGGAACAAAGAGGAAGTAGAATCCCTGTACATCCTTCTTATAAGGTTAGTAAACCCCTCCCAACACAATGCAACATTGTAACTAATACACACACACAGCAGCACTCACTCTTCCAGGCCTTAACCCTTAGCTACGCTCCGGGCTATTTGCCCTGCACTTTCTTAAGGGATTAAATGCCCTACATCTCCTGAGTGTCTGCTTGTAACTTAACTTAACTTAACTTAACTTAACACTTAATATAACTTAATAACTAATTAAATAACAACTCAACACAGTTCTGTGGGTGAAAGACCCGTGGGTCGCATTTATTGGTACCAGCCGTGGAACTGACAGGTAACTTATCCATGGGTGGCGGCAATCGGGGCCTACATCTAACTATGAATAACCCCTTCTATAAAATGGCCAAGGGACACCGCTGCAGACCACAAGGCGGAGATACTCACGCAGCTTTCATAATTAGGGGTTTTTCCCCGGCCCAACAATAATCAGCCCGAGCACGCCCAAGCATACCAAGCCTGTGACGTCACCGCCTGACCGCAATGGCCATTACTCAAAGCCTCCTTCCAGTCTGCAGCCGTGATCCTGACCACCCGCCACAAGAGACTGACCTGCATATACAATGGTCCTGACTCTTGCCGCCACCCTATACTCTTAGGAGTAACTCCTTGCCTGATGTTCTGCTAGAACAAATCTACTCCTGCCGGTTCAAAATGAACCCCATCCTGCCTATACAAACCCTTATGGGCTGCCGAGATGTTCCCAGTGCTCTACCACAAAACCCTCGAGGTTCAACTACCTGCTTCCTCAGTCCCTATTGATCTTTTCCTGACCTGGAAAGCTGCCTTATGACACACCATGTGCCTCCATCTTAATCTAGGGATCACATTCGACCACCCGATTCTCACACCTGGAAACCAGAGTTTGAACTGCCTCAGGTCTGACTGCATGCCCAGATTAGATCCAATGTGGGAATGGCCCCCACATCATTGCCGCCAGCATGAATTATCAGAATGTGAGGTTTCTCCCTACCTTTTCGCTGCGCTCTGGAGCAATTCAGGCAGATCTGACCAAGCCAAGCCTCTGCGCCCTAGCCAACGTAACACAGCCCTGGACGATTTGAAATCCTGCTGCTGTCCTCCTGGCATGGCTTGCAGAGCTCTAATTGCGGCCCAGTGCAACATATGAATGGCCGACGATCACACCCATACAGGACCTGGACATATTTCTGAAACAAAGAAAACAAGAGTTAGCCCGCTTTCAGTAGACCAGATCCCACAACCTTGGCCCATAACCCTTCTGGGTATCACCCCCGCAAGCCCCCCAACTCCTGCATGCATGACCCTTGATCCCCGGTCTCAAACATACAGCGGCCTAACGTAAGACTTATACCGCTGTGACCTCCACCTCCCCAATGAGCGGATCCGATCCGAGGACCAACCCAGCTCTGCTGCTGTCGTCGCTGCCCCCCACCCTAAAGGAGTGTGGGGCAATCCGAGACCCGTCTAGACCAGCCTTTTGCGCTGCCTTATCCAATACCTTTCCAAACTGGTATCTGGTCAGCGGGTCTCCATTAGCATGTATCAAAAGCCTGGAGGAGCCTCCTGGCCGTACTTCCAGGTAAGATGACACTAGCTGCACGGGGCAACAGGCAACACCCTGCTGCCCCGGCAGGGAAAGCCAAGCTCCCCAGCCCTCCTGGTCCATTTTGGACCTGGGAATGAACAATAGCACGGAGTCCTCCACCAGCCGAACATGGCTGTGCAATGACCCCCCCTGTGGCCGCCGTTCTGGCTCGCGGTACCAACTCCCCCACCCTTAATGCGCCATGAAATGCAAAGCCAAAGGCCGCCCCGAAGAGGCGAGCCTCAAAAGGTGAGGAACATACCTCTGGCAGCACGTCCAGTAATTTTACTAGCCGTTCTGCCGTAATGGGCTCCCTTGTGTCCCGTCGTGGAACTTCTAGACGGCCCCAGCCCCTCAACAGCTGTTTAACGAGAAAGGATCGCGACTCGTCTTTAAAGGCGTATAGCCTGCAGAAAAACGCCACAGCCGATAGTCTTGCTACCACCGCCCCCTTCGTTGCTCGCTTACCCTCAGCTCCGCCAGCCAGCGCAACAGAAACCCTTGTTCACCCTCACAAGAGGGGAACTCACGAAGGTTCGCAAAAACCTACCCATTCACTCCAGTACCTTATGTATGCGACCAATGTGCTGGGTGCCAACGAAGCCCGCAACACCGGGATCAGTTGCTGTAGTCCTTCGCCATCTGCCACAAAAAGAGAGGGCAAGAAAGACCGTTAGGAGCCGCGGCAGGCGCCGCAGCCCTAAATGCCCCCAACTGGAAGCGCGACAGTGCATCCGCGACTATATTCTGCAACCCTGGCACATGCCGGGACCTAAAGTCAATGTTCAGTTGCAAACATCTCAACACCAGGTGTCGCAAATAATGTACGACCACAGGCGATGAAGCAGAAAGCCTGTTAACCGCAAACACCAACGCTGAGATTATCCGTCCAGAAAATCACAGCCCTGTTACTAAACACGGTGACCCCACAATTCCACCGCCACCAGTATAGGAAACAATTCCAGAAAGCAAAGATTGCGTGTAAGCCCTCTGGTTGCCCACTCGGTCGGCCAGGGCTCCGCACTCCAAGCCCCTTCAAAGTAAGCCCCATACCCGGATGCTCCTGCAGCGTCCGTGAACAGATGTAGCGCTTGGTTAGATATCGGCTCCTCTCGCCACATGCAGACGCCGTTAAAGTCCTGGAGAAACCTCTCCCAGACCTCAAATCCACCACGAGGTCCCTCGTGATGCGAATGCGCGATGCCGGAGCCCTACCTCCGCCCAAACACCCGCTCTAGCCGCTTGCTAAACACCCTTCCCCATGGATCACTCTTCCCTTGCAAAGTTAAGGAGGCCAAGGACGATTGCAGTTCCCACAGTGAACATGTCTGCGTTGCAACCATGCCCGTACAGCCGCCAACATCTTGGCGACCTTCTCCTTAGGCAGGCCTACATTCACCTGCCACTGAATCAATCTCGATGCCAAGGAACGTCAAGCACGTGCACGGCCCCTCCGTCTTATCCTCTGCCAGAGGAACCCCCAAAACCTGGCCATCATGAACCTCATGACTTTCAATTAACGAGGCACATTCTTGCGAGTTGGGCCGCCCCTACCAGGAGAAAGTCATCCAAGTAGTGCGCAACTCTATCACTCCCAGCCACTGAGACCACCGCCCAGTGCAGGAAAGTGCTGAATGCTTCAAAGTACGCGCAGGATATCGAACAGCCCATGGGCAGACAACGGTCGACATAATAACCCCCTTCAAACCAACACCCCATCAGCCCGAAGGATGATGGGTGAATCGGGAGTAGCCTAAACGCGGATTCTACGTCTAATTTCGCCATTAATGCTCCCGGGCCCCGTTCTTTAACCAGAGCCAGCGCGTCGTCAAACGACTGGTAACGGACCGAGCTCAATTCCTCCGGAATAAGCGTCGTTTACCCGACCGCCCTTTCGGATAAGAGAGGTGTTGTATGAGCCTGAACTTACCTGTCTCCTTCTTGGGGACCACCCCTAGCGGGGAGACAACTAAATCCGGTAGTGGCAGGTCCCTAAAAGGGGCCTGCAACCCTACCCAAGGCCACTTCTTTGCCCAGTTTCTCCCTGACTGCCTCAGGGTATTGGGAAGCCGATTTCAGGTTTTTCCTGTCACGTGCTCCCCATACCCGGCCAACTAACGGGATCACAAAGCCCTCACGCAACCCGCTATCCAGAAGCTGAGCAGCCGCCCTATCTGGGTAGCTACGCAGCCACTTACAAATGACCTGGACTCTAAGTGGTGAATCCGCCCTTAGCGCCAGCGCCTCCTTTGCCCCCAAATCGATCCGTTTGGGTGTCTCGCTTTTTGGAGCAATCAGCACCGGGGTGTTGCCCGCTGCAGAACTTGCAGACGTGCACGATGTGCCCCACTCGCACGCCTTGTCCTGATATCGCCAGCATACACCCCCTTGTCGCCGTCGAAAGCGCAAAGTCTGCCTACCCCCAGGCTATGCCGCTATGGCGCCCCCTTGCGCCCTCCTTTCCGCATCAAGATGCGCCCAGAGGTGCAAATCCATCGTACCAAAATCAAGCAGTGGGTTGCCCACTTTCTTTTTCCGGTATAACATATCATACTCCCTGCAAGCACCATCGGCAAACTTTCTGTGTATCGCGTCGATGGTGTCAACGTACTTAAAGAGGGCAGTCCCCTGATCGGGAAACCTCTTCAAGTAGCAAGTGGCGTAGACCCGGAAACACCGATGCCACTCCTCAAGGGTATCAGGCCGCCTAAATTTCTTAGGGCCAGTACCATCCTCCGCCATCTCCTTAAACTTAAAAGCCTCTGCAGACAGCTCAAACATATTTACATACTTACCGTCCTGGATACGTTTCACAGTTTTAGATTTAAGGTGTGCATGCAAACTGTGTACCTGGCACGAATAAGTATCCCCGTGTACTGCTGCCTTTCTGTTCACCGCCTGTGGTGACCCCCCAGCAACCCCTAAGAGTTGAGATGACTGCGCCCCACTACTGGCATTGCCATCCCCGTGATTGCCCCTACTCATCTTTCTCAACATTCTATACATCCTCCTATGCCCTTTCGTGTGCAAACCCAGGGACCCATCTATCTCAGATCCCGAACCTGACCCACTAGAGCTGGAAGAATTACACCGCCCCCTAGGTAAACCAAGTTGCATCTCACCAGAGGAAGCGCCCGATGTGGCTTGGCCTTGTCCAGAAGCACTGCTGACTCCTCTAGGCACGAGAGCTCCTGAACTCTGAGTTGCCATGTCCCTGCTGGATGAGGAAGTCCTGGGGTACCTGCAAAATAGAATCAAGAGGGGAGTACCTCGGGAAGGGCCAGCCATCTCTTCCCTATCCCCCCTTTCCTCAAATTCTAGATAACCCTCCCGGTCACTGTCACTCACACCGCATGCCACACTCACATCATCATCCGTACTGGTGGCCAACCCGCTAGTCGAATCCTCTTGAAATCTCACGGTCCTACTCCGACCCTGAGACTTCGATCCCCTAGCCTGTCTCGCCTGTCCCCCTCCCGGGCCTCTCTAACCTCCCCCAGTGCCAACGCTTAATACTAGCATGCCCCCTTTTGACAGCCCCCCTTGTGGCTATTTGCTCAGATCGTGCTGGTGAGGTTCTGCTGGGCGTCATTATACCCTGCAGGCCTTGCGCCTGGGGCTCCGCTATTGCGGCCTCGCCCCTTGAGCTGTGTGCCAGGATGGCGCCCTTATTCGCGGGCTTAGCTGCGGGGGCCTTTCCTTTACTTTGGGCCGCGGCGCGTGCGGGGGCCGCCTTAGCTTTGCCCCCCTCCTAACGTAGGCCGTGAGCGCGAGGAGGGTGCCCTGTCGGCATCCCCCCCTTATTACTGGGTCCAGCTGCGGCTCTTGTGCGCACACCCTGCTGCGACTCCCAGGAGTGCCCTCCGGGGGCCCCTGCTGCCACGCTACCAACACTCTGATTGCCCCATGATTCAGCATCACTGCCCCTCTGCCGGCCCACCATTGCGCCCCCCCGGCCTCCTGGGCCCCATCATTCTTGCCCCCAAGAGCGGGTCTCCCCCCCCGAGGTGCTCCCTTCTTACCTTCGGAGCCCGGGGGGAACGATCCGCTCTGCTCGCTGTCCGGATTGCGACTGCCGCAAGCGGAAATGACGTCACCGGAAGTGACGCGGGGATGCGCAACGCCGCCGGAGTCGACGCGGCGGCCATTTTAGATGCCACGAGGGACGATGAACCGGAGGCCTGTACATCACCGTAGGCCGAAGCCGGGGCCTGAAGTACCGCCGGACCTGACGACGCACCCGCGAGGACCGACGCCAAGGACTGGAGGAGAGCCACCGCCGCCGCCACCGATTCCCCGGAGAGGACCACTGCCGCAGGTGAGGCCGCACTGCTCCCACTACCCGCGCCAACGACTCTCTCCCCCGAGGTGCTCGCACCTCTTAAGGCCTCGCTGGGCCCTGCCACTACAGGCCCCTGCCTAAGCCTGACACCGGAACCCCCGGCTATAGATCCGGAACCCCCGGAGCCGAACCCGGAGCTCCCCTGGGACCCCCTAGGCCCTAAAACCGAACTGCCTAGCGCTCCTACTCGCCCCTCAGGACCAATCTCCCCCGGGGGCCTACATTCTGAATCACCCGACTGATAATCTGTACCGGGGCCACCATCCCCCTCTAAATTCTCCCGTGCAGGAGAAGAGAACAACAATGGGCTACCCCCCCCCCCCAGGGAGAAACAGGCAGACACAGCCCAGACCCATGGCCCAGACCCACCGTGACAGTTCCAGATGGGGATGGTGCGACCCACTCCACGTCCTCTAACTCCATTTCTTCCCATTCTCCAGATTCGTCTTCCATTGGAAAATGCTGCAAACTGCTAAGCTGAAAAATCTTCTGGGAGTCCCAACACAATGCAACATTGTAACTAATACACACACACAGCAGCACTCACTCTTCCAGGCCTTAACCCTTAGCTACGCTCCGGGCTATTTGCCCTGCACTTTCTATGTGCAACATTGAGACAGACCTAATATGTAGCTTATAAGACAAATAGCGCTACCGAAACCCAAAGTATAAAAAACTAATGACACAGCCCTCTATACTCATGGTATCAAGGCATGTGGGGAGGTAGCAGGTGAGGGCGAAGAGACAATCTAAAGCCCCCATATATATTCAAGCAGGTATACATTGCATCATGCCAGTGGAGTAGGTAGAACTTAAGTCCTGGATGACTCCCAATAGTTCACATCTCATTTGTGTTTATACCAACAGCCAAAGTCTATGTTGACATTCAGGCCTCGAGGGGCAACTGTGTCCAATGTGAAGATCCAACGGGATTCCATTCTTATTAGTGCCAGTCCTCTATCACCACCACGTCTGTTGTGGGGCACATGATCAATCAGCATCACTCGTAACGAGGAACAGAGTGTCCCGCAGTTGCAAAATGTCGCGCAACCGGTTGTTCTTGATCGTGCCTTTTTCTATCGCTTGACGAATTGCTGTTTTGTGGTTAGCCAAAACGTTCTTTGAACGCTGTCACGTTTTGCCTATGTAGAATTTGGAACATGGGCAAATAATGGCATACACCACATATTTCCGATGTACAGGATAATCTATGTCTTATTTGTATCTTTTATTGTTATGGGAGTGTTGAAAAGATGCCCCAGCAATGAGATTATTGCAAGTGACACAATTGCCACATTTGTAACATCCTGGTTTCCCTCTTGTGAGCCATGTCTGTTTTTCATAGCAGTGTGTGGGATCACTGAGTACTAGTAGATCTCTGAGTTACTGCTCGCGTGTATACCACCCCGGGGTACCGGAGCATCCACAAAAGGTAGACTAGTGTCCTTGGAGAGCATCATCCAATTCTTCTTTATCACATTCTAGAGCATCCCAGATCCCGGAGTGTAAGTGGTTACAAAGTTCATTCGTTTGGGTTGTTCTGTTACTGTCCGTTTCGGGATAGTGTCATTCTGGGTGAGTTTTGTTGCTTCACTCTTTGTTGATCTATTAGCATAGGTGGATATCCTCTGTTCAGAAATTTTGTGACATTTCTTCAAGTTGTCTCTCTTTTCGGGGATCATCCGTGTTTGTTCCGGACGACCCGCAGGAGTTGTGAGGGAGCTAACACCATCTCTCTGAAATCTAGGGTGGAAACTCTGGGTAATGAAGTATAGAATTTTTATCTGTGGGTGTATTGAACAAGGTGGTGTGCAGTTTATCACCATTAGGTGTTTTTACCCTGAAAAATTTCCCAGGTCAGAGAAATGAATCTGATTGTCATTATGTTCCATTTTAAATCTAATCGTGAGTTAAGGGTGTTCAATCCTTCAACCCACTCAATAAGGTTTTGCAGGGGTATCACCCCAAATCAAGAAGACATCGTTATTGTATCTGTGATACATCTTGATGGGGTTCTGTCTGGAGAAGATATTGTATTTTCATACATCGCCATATAAATATTTGCATACGATGGGGCCATATTTGACCAATCGCAGTGCCCATAACCTGTAGGAAGGACTCGTTTTCAAATCGAAAATTAGTTTTTCTCACAGGCAGAACTCCATCAGATGCAGCAGAAATTCCACAGGTGGACCATGTATAGTGGGTTGTCAATCAGGATTTGTCGTACCATGTTGATACCATGCCCGTGGGGGGTATCACCGTGTATAAACTTACTACGTCCATAGTGACTAAAGTGTCAGTAGGGGCCAGACTATCAAAATCTTTCAGTAGTTTAATAAGTTCAGAGGAATCTTTGAGATGGGACTGAGTGTTTTGTACCACTGGTTCTAAGTAGAAATCAATTAATTCTGCTAACGGCTGCATCAATGATCCCCTGGCAGACACAATAGGTCTGCCAGGGGGATCTTCGAGGGACTTATGGATCTTGGGCAGTAGATATAGTATTGGGCAGATTGGATGATCAACTGAAAGAAAACCCAACACATCATCATCAATTACCCCAGCTTGATATGCCATGCCCAAGAATTCATCAATTTCTCTTTTAAAATTTTTGGTAGGATTAGATTGTAGTTTGCGGTAGGTATTATGGTCACGGAGTTGTTTAAAAGCCTCACCTCTATACTGTACATAGTCGAGTATCACTGTGGCCCCACCCTTATCCGCTGGCCTTATGACTATGTCTTTGTCAGTGGACAGAGACTTAATTGCCCTTCTTTCAGCACTTGTAATGTTGTCTCTTGGCAGAGGCATATCTTTGTGTAGTTCAGTAAGGGTGGTTGTACATATATGATTGGAATTGTTTTTATCGACGAATGTGTATTAGTCGGTTCAAAGGTGCTACTTGCTTTAAATTGTTTTGGGGTCTGATTCTCTTTGTCTTTAAAGAAGTCTTTTAAGCTTCAACTGTCATTGAAATCTACCCATGTCTACCATCAAATCAAAAAAGCAAAAAAAGGGGGTTAAATAAACCTAGCACTTAAGAGTTAATTTCCCTTGCCTTATTCTCCTACTATCTACTTCCCAGATAGAAAGGTGTATAAAGTGAAAAAGTTATGGAGATTAGGCGCTTAATCTGCAAAAGGGGATAAAGGTGTGTATGGAGGTCGTTAGCTAAATATGTAGAAAAAACTGGACCTTGGACAGAATAAGTGAAAAATTCTTCTACAATTTATTTTCAAAATAAAAACATGATAATACCAAGATAAAATAAATCACAATCCCTAAGTGTTGCAACACTATATCGATCAATTCATAAAATTCCTAAAATTCAGATATACATTTGTTTCATACACAAATAAAAGGATTTATCTGCTCTTTTGTGTCCTTTGTTCAAAGATTTTAGATAGAATGTATTCTTTTATTTCAACACAATTAATAATATTTGTCTCTATTCGATATTTTATATCTATATTTCATCAACTTTAAAATTACAAATATGTAGCAAAAACTAACAATTAGTTAAAAACAATTAAATGCAAGACTAATTATAAATGGTGTCCCCACAATGGCTGTTTACTTATATTGGGTTGTAATTTTGTGTATCTAAAAAGTTCATCAAAGCATTTGTAAGTAATTGGAGATAAATTACTGAGGGCTGTGTTCTTTATCCTTATATTTATGTTGTGATATATTACGGTTTCACAGTTACCTCTTTGTATCCTCAGTGAGCTTAATTTGTAGAAAAGGAATGTCCCAAACAGTGTTTAGGGGTGATTTTCTTACCCTCTCTTGTGAGCTGTTACTACTCACGGCTTCCCAGCGGTTCCTATGTGTCCTCAGTTTGACTCACCCCTTGTCTGAGAGTCACCCCTTGTCTGAGAGTCAAACTGAGGACACATAGGAACCGCTGGGAAGCCGTGAGTAGTAACAGCTCACAAGAGAGGGTAAGAAAATCACCCCTAAACACTGTTTGGAACATTCCTTTTCTACAAATTAAGCTCACTGAGGATACAAAGAGGTAACTGTGAAACCGTAATATATCACAACATAAATATAAGGATAAAGAACACAGCCCTCAGTAATTTATCTCCAATTACTTACAAATGCTTTGATGAACTTTTTAGATACACAAAATTACAACCAATATAAGTAAACAGCCATTGTGGGGACACCATTTATAATCTTGCATTTAAATTGTTTTAACTAATTGTTAGTTTTTGCTACATATTTGTAATTTTAAAGTTGATGAAATATAGATATAAAATATCAAATAGAGACAAATATTATTAATTGTGTTGAAATAAAAGAATACATTCTATCTAAAATCTTTGAACAAAGGATACAAAAGAGCAGATAAATCCTTTTATTGTGTATGAAACAAATGTATATCTGAATTTTAGAAATTTTATGAATTGATCGATATAGTGTTGCAACACTTAGGGATTGTGATTTATTTTATCTTGGTATTATCATGTTTTTATTTTGAAAATAAATTGTAGAAGAATTTTTCACTTATTCTGTCCAAGGTCCAGTTTTTTCTACATATTTAGCTAACGACCTCCATACACATCTTTATCCCTTTTGCAGATTAAGCGCCTAATCTCCATAACTTTTTCACTACCATCAAATCAAAAAGGTCACAGTGGGGAGTAGGTACAAAAGACAATCCTCTATTAAGGATTCTTATTTCGTCACCCGTAAGAGGTCTTTTACACAGATTATAAATTATTGTGTCTTTTTCTGTCGTGGCTGGTTTTTTCGTTTTGCCCCGCCCCCTCCTGATGCTGCCGCCTCGGGGCCTACGGCTAAAGGGGGTTTCTGTGCAGATCTTGTGAGTACCCCACTGGCAGTGCTGTTAGTAGTATTCTGAGTTTCACCTTCTGAGGAGTCCCCTCCACTGCTGTCTACTGTGGTGAGATTAATTCGTCTGTTTTTGTTAAAAGGTGTTCTCCTGCGTCCACCCCAAGTAGAGTCCTTCCCAAATAACCAGCTGTATACTTTTTTCTCTCTATAGTCGTTCTCAACCGTAACAAATTTTTTATTCTTAAATGTTAGTAAGTCCTGTTTGTATTTTTCTACCTGTGTTCTTAATTTTGTAATCCAGTCTGTAGAACTGTCAGATGTGAGTACAGTTAATAAGGTGTCTTTAACAGTGTCAATTTCTTTTTAATATTAGCTTTGAGTCTAGTTACCTTCTCAATAACTAATAACATCAGATCATGTGAACATTTACTTAAAATCCCACACCACCTTCTGCAAAACTCTATGTTGTTCCTGCCTAGGGTGGGGATATTCTTTACTCGAAATCCCCTGGGAATAAATTTCAATTTATGGTACTTAGATAAGTACACAGCATGAAGGTGAAAGTCTACCTCTTTCTTTTCAAGGTGTAGTAGTTTGTGATAAATATTGTTTGGTGTCTCACCTTTTGTCTCCTCCAACTCCTGCAGGTCCGCCTCACAACGGATGCGAGACGCATCTGCCTCCGTAAAGGCAAAGTCCTCTATATTGCTATAAGGATCCTCAATGTTGGGCACTTCTTGAGTAGTAGGTGGTGTTTCCATACCCGTCTCAGTCAAAAATGATGCAATGTATCAAAAGGTTGTCTTGTTGCAAAATAGCAAAGTCGGTTTTGAAAAGTATCCACAGTCACTGTAGATAATTTCAAGAGGGGGAGTCTCACCCCACAATATCAGAACGGGTGCACGTATCAAAGGAATGTATACAAAGTTGCAGAGGTGAACGGCACTCACGAGTATGTCAGCTACCTGGTGCTCTCACTAGGGAGAAACAAACAGTAAAGCAGGTATGAATCCCACGGACGGACTCCGTGTTGCAACCAGGATCCAAATGAAGCAGGCACACAGGTTTTTTCAAAAGCACTCCGGTTTATTGGCAAAATTGTTTACCAAACGTTTCGGCTCACACACGAGCCTTTGTCAATGGTGTACAAAACCAAATGTGAAAACTTAAACACAAACACACCTTAAATACCCACCCAGCCCAAGTGATAGACCAATCAGAGAATGTAGCCGCGGCACACCCACTCTCACAGACCTAGACAGCTTTTTGCCGGGCTCAATGTGGGCGTCACGTGACGTCATCACGTTACCGCCGTCCTGTGTGTAACCAAGGAAAACATGCGTAACCATGGAGACAATGCATAAACAATGGTATTGTGCGGGTGCGCTGGCCGGTAAGACTCTGATGGGAAACAATATATCAATTACTCAAACAGTGATTTAAATACCCCTACATAAAAATACAATACTGGAATAGGTATCTATCTATGTGCAACATTGAGACAGACCTAACATGTAGCTTATAAGACAAATAGCGCTACCGAAACCCAAAGTATAAAAAACTAATGACACAGCCCTCTATACTCATGGTATCAAGGCATGTGGGGAGGTAGCAGGTGAGGGCG